>NC_053407.1:6347856-6369356 GCF_016859285.1 Xiphias gladius | reverse complement strand
GTTTGTGGACATTATATCAGATGTGTACAAAGGTTCTTTCCTTTAAGTCATCTGTGGGAATCAACTCACAGGGCCAATAACATTAAAAGTGGTGCTTAACTTTATTCTAACCATCAGTCAGATGATGAAACGGCTTTGTCAGTGTGCTCTGCCACACATTCGATCCCCAAAGGAGCAGGAGCTAGCCATAAATATAAGAACAGGCGTGATTTAATCGACTTATGTCCCTTGCCTTTGGTCATGAAAATAAAGGCCGTAAGAAAGGTGGCCTTATCTAAAGTTTGCATTTATTTACTGATGTACATATTCCAAATAATGTCTTTCTGGATATAAACAATAAAACTGTTCAGGTTGTCAGGAATTGGTTAGCACTAAATACTCGCTCCACCCAGGACCTCATCTTCCAGGGTTGCAAAGAAAGTGGGCTGGGGGTCCCAAATGTGGAATGGATCAACACAGCTACCAGGTTGACCCGTCTTATCAAAATGATTAACAGTGATGATTCTGCAGTCTGAGGGCTAGCTAGAGCTTCCCTCTTATTGAACCTTCATAGGAGGAAGGTCCCACTAGCCAGTGACAACAAGGATAATTTCCTGTGCTTCAGGAGGAAGGTTGATGGAAAGCTGGATACACATACTAAAGGCTCTGGGATCTGGTCAGATTGGCCTGACCTCAATGACCCTTGTAGCTGGACTGAAGTACAACTGCAATAGACAAAAATAAATGCAGAAACTGATATTGTGGTGTCAGATGTAGTGGTCACAGCCAGTGATGTTGGAACACAACACACACTCCAACAAACAACATTGAGGAGAGTTTTCCTCAGTTTAAAACAAGTGACAAGACAACACTGGACTGGACTGAAAATGCAGGTAAAACCTGCCGCTCTCAACTTTGGTGACCACTGGGTGTCTCATTCCATGTACAGAAATTCAGCTGTAGGTGAGGACATTCGCTGCTTTACTGTGAAAGCCAGATTACAGATGTAGTCAGCTAAATACAATCTTGCTTTATGGTACACTGGATATCACCATCCAAATTGTGTAGTGCATTCTGACTCTGATCAACACCTATAATCAGTTGCACATATTGTACATGGCTGTACAGGTTATAAACGGGCTCTATACTGCAAAACATGGCTGTATTGTTGATTTAACTGCTGCTGCTGTCAGAGAGATGCTACCAACAGGTGTAATCATGTACCAATATCCCCATGTAATGCTGGGATGGTTTAATGTCTCTCATGACCTGTTCTGTAACATTTCCATCACCCCTGGTGTTGTTTTTTGCGATGAAGGCTGTAGAAAAGTGTTAATCCTAGAGATAGGGTGTTTTTGACCTGTACATGGATGAAGCTATTTCTGATACACTGGTCATGTCCCAATCTCTGATGGCAAACGTCACTGAGTTGGTACTGAATGTAGATTAGTGATAGTTATATTTGGCTCAGGCAGTGTTTTCTTTATCCTCAACTATCAAAGAATATATAAGATCTTTGTACATATTTGAGTCCTCTGAAGTGTTTCTGGGAGACCATCTAAATGGCTCTGGCTGAAAAGACCAGTGTGATCAGTAGAATGCCACTTGGACAAAGGCCAAGGCTTCATCAACCTCGGTTGAGTCACCCGGACAAGGGTGTCTCTTGTATGACCCGAAACACCCAGTGACTCAAGGATACAACACTGATGATGTGTCCCAGTATGTGCATCAGAAGACGTATGAAAAACCGCAGATTCAAATAAAGTATGTGCTTTCTTACTTTGTGGGACTGTTTTCTTTATTTCCTCGCGTAGCACTTTGTCCATTCTGTTGGTGAGGGCTGAGCTGAGGGTGTGGCTGAGCTGCTGGCTGAGCTGTTCTTGAAGCTGTTGCTGATGATTTTGACTCTCAGACAGAACTCGCTCCAGCCTGCGCTCTGAGGTCATGAATGGTTAAGGCTCGAAATAATATGCTGTTAAAGGATCACCATTGAGACCAGCACATGTAACATAATGACAATTGTAGGAGTTTGTCCTAAAAGGAGGGAGTGCTTTAAATTACTGGAAAACACAAACAGTAGTTTCAGGTGCTCCAATTAACACCAGGCCTCAGGTTGTGTGACGAAAGAAAAATTTGTGTTGCTACAGCTTATGGCTTTTTGCTTAATTCAATTTTATTTCTGAATAATGGCATCACAGTTGTTCACTGGGCTTGGGGTGTAGAGTGGGCTCAAGTTTTTCTCAGAAATTTCATGGGTTTTCAGAATACACAAACTACCAAAAATGAGTAAGAAAGATCGAAGGATACGCTCTTGTTCCTGGTGGTTTGTCAGGACGTGCTCGACCTGGGCCATAATGGAGCTCTGCATGGCTTCAATCTGTCCACGCAGATCAGTCAGCTCCCTCTGTTGGCTACGCAGGAGCAACAACAACTCGTCCTGTACTTCTACATGCATCTATGAACAGATGGAGAGAATGACTGAATAAAGGAGACCAAGTGAACCAAAGAAAAGTGCCGCTGAAATTTAGGAATTACACCTGCATTAATTAATATTTTTGAGTTAAACGCTGAATTAAGTAGACAATTATTTGCTAAAAGACTAGAAATAGCAACACTATAAGATGGTGGCTGGGGCTCTGTCAGCTTGTTTTGATATTATCCTGTTTACTAGTAGCCGAAAATCATTTACTGGTTTAAGTTAGCTGCGATGCTTTTCAAAAAAGAACTTAAAGAGAACACGTAATATAAAAATTCAAGATAAAGAGGAGCACGTTCAGCCAGAGACTGAATGACACAGGAGGTTCTTCTTTACTGTAGCCATTCAGTTATACAATTCCTCCCCTTTAGACACATCTCCATCAGTACTATGCTGTTAAACTACTGTAAATTTACTGTTGACCCACAATACACTTTTCATTCAGTTTACCTTTGCATATTATGGTTAATTTATTGTTTAATTTAACATTAATGTAGTTTGCAAGTTCCTATTTTTGGACTTTTGTCCATACTGTGATTCTACCTTGCACATTACTTTTTGCCACATTTACATTTGTACATTTTTCTATTCACCTACGCTGCATTTATAATTATTATTACTATTTTATAGCAGTTTTTACTTTTTTAATTATGTACATCCTCTCTCCTAACTGACTGTTGAGAAACTGTAAATTTCCATGGGAATCATTAAAGTTTTTCTGATTCTGATACATAAAATACAATAGAGCAATATGAAAAGATTTTTTTGTGATCACCTTACCTGACCAGAGTCCATTTGCCTGGACTGACACGAGTCACTGAGGAGAGGGAAGAAGAAGAAGAAAAAAAAAAAAAAAAAAAAACACCATTATGAGCATTTTAACACCTTTAATGATAACACTTGAACCAATTAATCAAGTATCAAGAATTGTGTTTATGTGTATATACATGTTCATGTGTATATTAAGCACTACAATGTAACATTTGTGGACTATTTTGTATATATTTATGTAGACCAAATAACTGATAGTGAATACAGGCATGGACATAAAAGTAATGGCTGTTTCTTACTGTTACAGAATTAACAAGAGCTAAAGAAAGACAATAAATTCTAGCAAAATAATCCACTGAATACCATCACAATTATGTATTTAGAGCTACAGATACATTTTTAGCCTGGTCTTTGTTTTAGCTTGACTAGCCATATAACCTCTGCTGCTGAACTAACTCAATTATGCTGGATTTAGAGCAGGCTCAGTCACTTCTCAGTTTTGTTCGTTATAATACTTGGTGTGGAGATATGCAGTGAAAAGCATAATGCTGATGAATGCTCAAACCCAATAAAGACTGGGTCAGTGACCTACAATCTCCTAATGCATAAAGACATCATCAATATTATTATTAATAAATCCCCTCCTCGATACCCAGATTCCTCAAATATCAAAATACCTGTCATCTTTCTTGGTCTTCCTCTTTAGTTTTGGTGAGCCTCGTGGTGAAGTCTTCCAGTCCTTAAGTGGGAGTCTGTGAGAAGAGCGAGAGCCACAGTTCCCTGAGGACGATGCCAAGCTGGCCACCTCATCATCAGGGTCACTGAGTACACAGACACATCAATACACACACCACATGGTAAGAAAGCTTATGTAGCCTGTGAAGCATACTGTATACCATATGCACTGTATTCATTTTGGAAAAGGTCAATAAAATCAAAATTTTATTGTAAATAAAGTACTGTGCTTGCTTTGTGCTATCTTGCGTCTACAATGACACGAGATGTACCTCTGTTTGTGTTATGTTCATTTATGTTACCTCTGGTCTGCACCAGCGTCCTGACTGTCATTCTGTGTGAGGTGATAGGAGCGCCGATGGTAAGGGGAACTCAAGTGTCTGTCCTTTGACTCCTCTCTTGAGCTACATCAGACATATGACACAAACCTCTTTTTGATAAATGTTTTTCACACTGCTTTTACGATTTCAACGCAGATATGAGAGATAAAATGAACTGGTCATATTGTCAGTGCTACGTCATCTCTTCCTTTACAATTGCAAGCCTTATGCAACTGCTTGTTTATGCTAATGTGTGTCTATGTTCAGGTGCTCTATATACTTTGTATGTAAAAGGTTTTGGAATTGAAGAACAAGACTGGTCCACAAGTAATCATTTTTAATTATTTATAAAAGACACAAACTGTATAACTATAAAATGCATTGGCTGATTTTGCAAATTATATTTTAGAACTTCTGTGAGATGCTTCACGTGGATGTGTATGTTTTGTAATTGCTAAATGTATTTGTATGTGCATGTAGGAATTCTTACCAGTCTCCAAGACCATTGTCCCTGAGACTGTTCCTGGTTTCTCTGGTGATGTCAGGTGCAGCAGGCCAGGGTGTGTGGCTAACACTACCATCTGAGGACCCTCCTCCTACCCCAGGGTTCTCCTGCGATAAGGCATTCTCCAGTAAAGATGGGGTGTTGTTGAGTCTAGGCTCTGACTCTACAGCCCCGCCCATTGGCCCATCTGCCCCTCCAATTTCAAGGGGCAACAGGCTGAGACAAAAAATATAGCAGTTTGGTTAATTTAAGGGACTGTACCAGTGTTTTTGCAAGTTGCAAGATTCTCTATGCTTTTCAGTACTCCTTACCATTTTAAAATGCATGCTGGTTGTTGAATGTATTTCTATACCTTGATAACAGCTTCAGGTTTTCATTAATCTTGTTACAATAAAATCAGTTAGCAGTCTCTATACATTTTCTTGACTTGTGTACTCGTTTACAGCAAACAAAAAGTCTGGGTTCATTTTTGTCATAGTTACATTATCATTACTGGCCATCAGTGTACCTGTTGTTGGCTGTGCGTGGTGAGGTGAGTAGGTGCAGCGCAGAGGCAGCAGAGGCCATGCTGTCTGTCTGTAGAGCAGAAAGTGGTAAGGGCTCCAAGCTGGAAACTATTCCGCGCTGAAGCTGCAGGGTCTGTGAAGCAATCTCTGGCATGTCCTGGGACATGGCTGTGGAGGCTGAGGAGATGACATCAGGGGAGCGGGCCCTGGTCGGAGAGGCCAGTGGTGGCAGGAGGGAAGAGTCCAAGACCTGAGGGCTGTCAAGTGCAAGAGGACCACTAGGGGATGCCAAAGCCTGGATATGGAGAGGAAGAGTGAATTGAAAATAAGATCATGCTGTAACTGCATTGGGAGGCTGGTAGAAGTAGGAGAGTGTGTCCGGTCCTACCTGTAAATTCTCCAGTCCAGGCAGCAGCACGGCAGAAGCAGCTCTAGGGCTGCTGGTTGAGGCAGAGAGTGTCAAACTACTGCTGCTGTTGTTGTTCTCTGCTCTGTTAGGACTCTGACTGACATCGTCAATAACTCTGCACACAGTAAGACAGACATACTGTACTCAACCACACATGTTAATGTGTGTGACCAGAAAACAAAACAGGAACAAATTATGTCGGTATGTTAATCTGATAGTGATTAACAGGGTCTGTACGTAAAAAAAGAAGAAAAGTCAACCACCACAAAAAACATCCCATACCCAATAAATTCTATGCAACTGGAATATCCCTTTTATTCAGCACTGAATAAATGTAACAATTAAAATTGTTGAAATGGAACATGGTTGGAAAGACACTCTACAACAACCTGTGAAATCCAATTTCCAAATTCGATTGACTCTAACTGCATTTACCGTTATAAGGAATAGACGAAAAAATACTTCTCATTAGAAAATATCAGATGGATGTTCTACTGTTTTACAGACACGGGCCACTAGTAATCACTTTATTATGATCATATCCCAACAAAACTGCATAAAGAAACCTACCTGTTAGTTGAGTCAGAGTTGCTGCTGATAGCTGTTACAATGGTCAGACTGCTGGCACTGCTGCCAGGAGATGCTGGTACCTGGAGGGGAACATAAAAGTTATCTACAAGCAGCAAATATAATGAAGAGTTTGGAAAACTTCTCAGTTGTTAAAAACAAATAAAAAAAACAAATTGTTGCTACCTCTGCATTATTTTCCTTGCCTTACTTTATGACGTTTGTCATTTCACATTTTGCAGGCAATCGCATGAATTCCCAAACTGAACAAACTAAAGCACGATGCAGACAACTGGGATGGGTAATATCACAAGTAAATTCTCATGACAGTCAAATTAATGACGACAATCTACAAAAAAAGTTATCAGACAGAACTTTTTGTCTTTTAATATTAAGAATTTCATCACATGGATGAAACTGAGGACCTAGTTTATCTTTGGCTGTTTGAGTTGTACCTTCATGTAAACTCAAACAGCCACAGATCTTCAGGTCTTCAGTTTGTATAGAGTGTGTATTAACAGGGATATAAGCTTGTGTCTGTTAAGTGTTGGCAGTAGCACTTGAGTGATACGCGGGAGGAGGTGCTATTGATGGGAAGAACAGGCAACAAATAAAAGCATGTTTGCCAAAGGGGAAGTTTTTTAAGACCATTTTGTAAACTGCACACTGAAGTGAAACTCAGACATGAACCGGACAGACCATTCCATTTGTTAATGAAAGATAGAGTAGTAATATAAAAGGCTTATAGGTGTTTGTACCGAAGTGCTTGGTGTCATGAAGGCATCGGGAGTCATCAGCTTGGGCATTGGCCCACTGCCAGTGGCAGGAGTTGACAGGAAGTCAGCAGGAGCAGGAAGAGATGGGATCTTCCTTAGGTCGGTCTGGGAGCCACTTCCTGACTCCTTGTCAGAGCTCTGGTCAGTGAGATGGTCTGAAAACCCAGCTGGAAACACAAAATGTAAAAAGTACTTCAGCAATGTGGCAATGTGGCAATATCTGAATACAACAAAAGCACAAACCTAATGTGCTATATGTAGAGCATGTACAGCAAAGAAATCAACATCTCTTACAGCATCTTTTGGTTATTCATATTCCAGGATTTCTTTAATAATTTTGCACTGACAAGTTTTGTAAGTAATTTTCTTCAAAACTGATCAATAATACTTTTGTTTAACTCTCTCTCTAAAAATGAGTAAATGACTGAGTCACATTTTTAAAATGCTAGATTAGTCAGCTATTTAATTACATACCTATTGATTAAGCGTCAATGTTTATCATTTTCCGATCTCAATTTATTACTAACTAAACTCAACCTCCAACACTCTTATCTTTACACACTTGGTGCAGTAGAGTTCACAGATGTTCACAAATGAACACCATGAAAGAGAAACTTATGTAAACATAAAGATGCATCATCTCCATGTATTGGGATTTCCTCTTCACGTTTAGTCTATTCTGAATTCTTTGGACTCTGACTTACCAAAACAATCCTGAGAATCAGAATGAGGCAGAAAGACTGCAGAGCTAGAAGCCACGTTGGGCTGAAACCAGATCTGGACATCCTGCAGACTCCTGAAAACACAACCAGACACAAGACACACAGATTTAGGAGTACCCTAATTATTAGGTCTTAGGCCTGTCGCATGCCTCTTGAACCAGACTCCACAGTGACGGACCTGCCACATGTCTCCGAAATTCGAAACATCTTACACTTAACTTGAATGTTAGATGAAAAACTAGTCTTTGGTAATTTGGTGTTTATAATTATTGACTGCCTGTTCACCAAATTGCTCCTTGGGGATATTCAAGCTTTACTGTATTCTGCTTAAACCAACGTGAACTGACATCAGATAGTGGGTGGAGACTTACTTGGTGTGAACACAGTAGAGTTTAATCTGGATCCCAGACTTGGACTCTGTGGGCCCTTGAGTGCCCTCTGGAAGAAAAAAAAAGCACGCAAAAAAAGTAATGCTGTGTTAATTAGATCAATGCTGCTACAGATTTAATGGGAAAATGACCCTTGTTTTAATTCAGCAGTGTTCCCAAAAAGTCACCAAATGAAAGCTAAAAGCAATTAAATCGCAATGTTTTAGGATAACTCTGTGTATGGCAGCCCTTGGAATATCTAAATGACTAACAACATGCCATATACAGTATTTTTTTCTCTATATCTATTTATATCTATATATCTATATCTATATCTATCTACACACACACACACACACACACACACACACACACACACACACACACACACACACAGTAGGATTGATCAAAAGACTACCGGAGTTAAGAGTGTCTTTTAATTTTTTGTGATGTAAGTATGTGCTTGTGTGTACATGTGCACCTGTGGTCATGCTCTCGCTCTCCTCCTCTGGAGGGAGGACCTCAGTGTGTCGCAGTCGGCTGTGGGTGACATCCCGGACTCCAAAGCTGAGCACAGGGTGGGTCAGCAGGAACTCTGACACAGCTGTGAAACTGGCCTTCCCTTTCTCCAGGTCCTGCCGCAGCTCCATCACATACAGAACCTGGCAAAGAATTACATCAACTATGTATGAAGTCAGGCTCAGGATGAAAAGGTAATGTGGGTAAAAAGGAAAATGGTCTGGTCCAGATACCAAGTCCAAAACTTCAAACATTTTGGGTGGGTGTCATCTACAGGCTACACCTAGTTATAGCAGGAGTGGCCTTTTAAACAAGAATAACTCAAACTGGCATTTAATTAACTTAAATTATTTCCTGAAGGAAGATTTAAATTCAACCCTCAAGAAGGAAGTTCATATTCAGATTAATACTGTATGTCAACTGAGTTACACTGAGTGATAGAAAAGTGATAGGAAATTGCCAAAAATTTGAATCACTATCAAGGAATAATGTAAGAGCTTGAGCAACATTATTTGTTAAAACTATTTTTTGTGAAGATTCCTGAAACTATGCAGCTGACAACATTATGCTGACCTTCCTCTGTACGTCGGTGAGGATGAGATACTCAGCAGAAAGGTCCAGACTAGCCTTCAGACTTGGCAGAGCTGATGAGTTGAATGGATCTGGAGAGAACCTGTGAGAGGAAAACACTCCATCATTAGTATCTTTAAAGCTAATTAAGGGTACCTGCTTCAGATAACAGATTCAATCATCCCTAAATCTCTTGAGTCAAGAACTAAATTTGACATCTGGAGTGGTCTGAAGCACCAATTTGATGGAGGCCTTTCAAGGAGACATTTACTACTGGATATACAGGTTCTGCCAAAGTAATACTCTAATACACTGGTAACATGGTAAGAGTGATTTAAAAAAATTTTTAAATGATGACCAAGGGAATAACCTGATGGTTTGTAAACAGGTCCAGGAAACAGTGCACCACATCTTCAGCTCCTGGTTCTGATCTGCCCCAGTAATGAGGAAACGCCAGAAAGGAACCCTACAATGAAGAAAAGTGTAAGGGACCAGAGGTGAGGTCTAAGCGGACTTAAATGACCTAAAAATTAAATGGCAGCAACCTCAGATTATTGCATGTACTGTATATCACAACTTTCACTGAAAGCTGTGTGTGCACCTATGTATGCTTACTCTGGATCTTGCCTCTTGTGGTTGTCACAAAAAAGAAGGCAAGAGAGGGGGCGTCCTCCATGAGGCCGTAATTCATGGAGACATCTGGACAACACAGAGTGAAGAAAAGTGAAAAAGTGAAGAAAAGATTGGAAGAGAGAAAACCAGAGTAAGAGAGAGGGAAGACAATAGACAGAAGGCTAATAATCTAGGAATGTGTCACAAACACACATTTAAACCCATCCTCCTTGCGTACCTAGGCTTGTCCTGTCCCCCTTCAATGTATATCTGCCAGAACTTGATGTATCCATCGTGACTGGCTGTGGCTAACACAGTTCCATCTGGAGACAAGGCCCCTTCACTGACTCGCTGAAGGGATGGACATAAAACAACATACAGCATCAGTTCAGCAAGGAATCTATGTAACAAAACCAAAATCATATAGCATGCCACTTTGTACTTCTTGTTATTGTGGTTTTATTTTTTCTAATGGAAATATGTAATATCTTTAGTAATGAACATAGTTCCATTTGACCTATTGTGCAGGTCTCAAGGGTCTCTGATGTGGCATGTTTATTTCAAAGTAGTATATATTTCATAGAAGATTATTTAAGTGTACTGTGTTGAACAAATACTTTAATGGTTAACAGGGCTGACCCAAATGCTTCAAAGCTTGGATCGCTGCCATGGTAATCAACATCCAAATCAGTTTTCGAATGCTGTGTTTTTACAAAAATCATTATTAAATAGGCATTAAAAAAAAAAAAAAAAAAATCCCAAATAGCCCGTGAAATAAGAAATGGTAATCCAGCATTATTCATCATGCATCAACATTAATTATTATTAGTTATTTTCAGACAGGGTCATCTAATCTTAGTGATAACTTTGTATGTCATGTGATACAGTCATTACCAGCGCCGAAACTGGGACAGTAGCACATGACCACCTTACAAGTTACAACTACGCTAGCAAGATGTGGAAAACGTCAAGAATCTGGAATAACCTCCAAAATTGCAAAGATGATCCCCAATAAATCGAGTGCCAGATATGGCAAAGGAAACTGGCATATCACAAATCTACGAGTTTGGCAAATCACCAGAAAACTATAAGTAACAGCGTAGCCATTTTGCAACTATTAAAATGTCCTTTTTTCTGTTATGGCTCATGTTAGTGCGACCCAAATGCTGACAAAATATAATATGACTGAAATTGTCCAACCAGCTCCAAAATGGTATTCGGGTGCTATTTCGCATTCTTCGAAAAATGTTAACATTAGTGTTTCATCACAATCCCTACCTGCGTATGTCCCTTAACTGTGATGAGGCCTTCCTTCAGCTCTGTGGCATCGACAGGCCAACTGCTGTTGTTGGCTCTCAAGACTTCAAGGTCCCACACCTCAGCCTAGAGGGAGGAGGAGGACAAAATTAAAAATTAGGGTTGCAACATTTCTGTTTGTCTCCTAATATGATTCTGATACATTTCGATAACACAGGCAGTATTAATGTGATTTCAGTGTTTTTCTTCTTTATAGAGTTCAATTTATTGTATCGACCTGGTCATTCCTGATGCACAATCATGAGCTCATTCCCCTAACTTAACACAAGGCTGTAAATAAGGTAATGGGTAATGGGTAATAGGTAGTATTCGGAATCCCCCCATTTCCTACTTTTTTCCTCTGTTCTTAAAATTAGTTTTTGTAAGGAATATTACTGGAAAAGTCTAATTGCAATGTCATTGATCTTTACATTCAGCTAGGACAGATATTTCTGTGTAAAACACTGATACCCTGTCTTCATGTAGAAGGGCCAAGGTCTGGCTGGTGTCATCCTGGTTCTCCTCATTATCATCCAGGATAAATGGACACCATATCAGGCGATGGTGAGAGTTCAGTGGAGTGTCTTCTGGCCGTCTGATATGAACCACTATCTGATCTCTGTAAGGAACATTAGTTAAGGAAAATTGGAGAGAAGACCAGTCCTTGGAGGATCAATTTCTGTCATTACTGTGACAAAAGCAGGAGGTGAAAAATCAGAGGTCTGCGTAAAATCACAAGTTGGTTTGAACTGCTGTGCGTGCTATTTTAGTGGTTATTAGACAAAGAGATGTAAACAGTATAAATACAAGCAGTAACATCCACTGTACACACACAGCACATCCTCCCACACACTCCTTTTCAGTGTGTCCCACATGTCAGGATACAGGATCTTGTTTCCAGTGCAGGTGAGTTGCCAGACCATCAAGTTACCCGCTTCATCTACACAACCCAATAGGGAGGAGTCAAGGTGAGCGAAAGCCAGATCTGTGATGGCCCCAGTGAATCCTTTCAGTAGAGAGCGCTCAGCAAAACCCAGACTCAGGACACGAATCATTGCATGGTTGTTGGCTCCTGGAGGAAGAGGTGTTTATTTTGAAGACAAAGATAAACCAAGGGGCCTGGGCTATCACAGCACTCAGTGCAGATAAAATCAATCGGGCAGCCACAGAAACAATCATAGAACCTGATCATGTTATGCAAAATAGCAGTTTAAGAAAAGTGAAGGAATAATATAGTGAGAAAATTTAATGTTACCCTGGGGCCCTTTTTAAAATCACATTTTTCAATATTATGAGCTGTACAAACAAATTCCATTCAAAAACCTCCATTTTATTAGGGCGCTGGTAGAAATCTCAGGCACAGATACTGTATTTCAGAGCCTGGAAAAATAAATTTTAAAACTATCTATATTGCTGTCTGTATGTTGAATTTTGACAGCTTTTTTGCAACTACAGTCAAGATTTATAAGTATTAGGACAGTTACACATTTTGTTGTTTGTTAGGCTCTGTGCTTCAGCAGTTTCAATTTGAAATAAAATAGTGGATACTACATTTAACTGCCAAGTCTCATCTTTGATTTGAGTAGGTTTACATCATTATAAAAAGAACTGTGTGGGAGATATAGCCCTTCTAACACGCAGTACTCAAAAATGAGGGGGGACAGATACACATGAAGTCAAACAAAATCATCATATTTGAATTTTTTCGTGGAAAATTCTTTCCAGCCACTGGCTGCCTGAAGTCTTTGACCCAGATACATCAGCGGCGTATCTTTCCTGGTGAAGCTCTCCTAGAGCTTCACCAGGAGAGCTTCATCATACAAATGATTTTCTGCTCATCCACAAGCCTTTTGCTCCTCAGTCTACCAGGTTGTTTTCTATTTTCTATTTTTACTGTGCACACATGTTTTTTTAGAATATACCCAAGTGTTAATTTCAGCAAATCAACTACCTTTGATCTCTCTGATAGATTTTCTTTTTTTGGGAGACTTGTTATTATCTTCTTCACTTGCAAATTCCACCTTAATCTAAATGACGTGTGAGCTCTTTTGTGTATGAACTAACATTGAAACAACGCAGCTGCCCAAGAAACATTTAGTAGCCAAGCGCACAATTACCTCTGAACCCTTGCAATGTTGGCACAGCATGTTAAAAGATCTATATCTCCCAGCCAGCTCTTTCTATATTGATGTAAATCTACTCTAATTAAATGTGTTTATTATTCTATTATTTTTATTATTAAATGTGTTTATTATTTTATTTTAAATTGAATGTGTTGAAGAGCCTGAAGAACAAAAAATGTGCAACTGTTTAAATACTTATAGCCTGGCATGTACATGGAAAAAATGAATTTATTTAATATACCTGTTTACCGTTTTCATGTGGACAACCCATGTTTTAGACCAAAAAAAGAAGAAAAAAAAAGCCACAGTCCAAGATAAAGACCGCACATACAAATGTGCATGTACTTTTGTACTTATAACCTGATTGTCTATGTTATTACTTCTTGATTTATAACATCTCAAGTGCTATTTTAATGTTTGTCTCATTTAATGGAAGAAGTAACTAATAAGTAATTACTCCTGGATGCTCACCTCTGATGGCGTAGGCCAGGAAGGAGTTGGACACAGCTATCAGTCTACCATAATAATACTTGTGTTCCCAGTCATATTTGGCAACAGGTTGAATCTTCACCTAAGCAGAAAAGAAATTCACCATTCAAAATTAGTGAATACTCTCGCAACAAAATTCATAATGACTTTTTTAATTAAGAGGCTGTAGTCAAAATAATGTATAAGGGTTATTCCATGCCAGTTCACCAAGAATTCAGAACTTTTCCCAGTTCACTTCATGAATTTTCCTGAAAAAAAAAAACAAACAAAAAAAAACTTCTAATAAATTGACGGGGCCTTGCAATATCCACTAGCTGTACTCCAAATACTTCTTTAGTTATGAATTTGTGAAGTTTACCCCTTGGGGTTAATTCAATATTTTCTGCGATTCTCCGTAAGCCTCTGTAATTATCCTTAGGGTTACTTGAATGTTCAGTGCAAATTTCAACCCAATCCAGTGAAAAATAAGCAACTGGTGAGGCTTACAAAGAATCACAGAATTGATGATATTTAGCTCCAAGAGCCAAACTTCAAAAATTCATTGTTAAAAAAGTATTTCGAACAGAGCTATAGGATTATGCTAGGTCTCGTGAATTTAATAGAAGCTTTTACATACATTTTTTCAAGAAAATCCATGACATGAACTGGGAGGCCCTAGGTGAGTTGGTATGGAATGATCCATAAAATCTCTAAAAAGAAAAAGAAAAAGAAAAAACAAATAATTTTTTAAAAATCAAAAATTATTTTTTAAAAATCAAATCTTTTCTTTTTAAGAGCTAATTTTATACAACTCCAATTATCTTTGTTATACTGAAAGTAGCTGAAAGTCACACAATGAAGGGATATTCAAATTGTAAAAAATAGAGCAGGGATCAATATCTTTAAAAAGCATAGTAGGTTACCACTTGCAATAAAGCAAGCCTGTTACATCCCGTTGAGTCATTACAGATGCAGTTTTTGACCAATATAAAAAATAAAGCAGAGGTTCCTTTTTAGGTACACAGCAGCTTGAGTATCTCACTTTGTTGGTGTTGTAGGTGACCAAATTTCTGATTTATACATTGAAAGTACTGTGCTATTTTGTAGCTGATGATTGAAGTTCTTACCTTGTTGCTGCCTCGAGCCTTGCTGTTGATGCTGGAGTCTTGACTCGCCACAATCTCGACATTGTCAGAGGTTATGGGGATACAGGTGGACCCATCATCACCAGAAAGGCAGCTGAAATTACAGCACATTGGTACAAATATGGTTTTAGTTTCTTTAAAAAAAAAAAAAAAAAAAAAAAAAAAAAAAAATCAAAGCACTCACAAATATTACTCTGCTAAGCTGGTTAAGTGACTGATGCTAAGAACCCACTCACATTATCTGACTCTCCTGAGCGCTGCTGATGTCTGTGGAGATGGGTCTGGTAGATTCTGACATGGTTGACCGATCAGTGCTTCCTAGAAGGCCTGCTGCTCCCAATAACCCATTCAGCTCTCCATTAAAAGATGGCTTTCTCTGACCTACACTTGATTGTGAATCTGAGGAAAGAAATCGAATTCATGGGTTATACGATGTAGAAAGATGCAAATTTAGAGCCAGAAAGAAACTTCAAGCCTGCAGAGAGGTAATATTTGTTCTGGAGGTTTCTTACCGTGTCAATTTGACAGGGCAAGTGTAAAAGAAATACATTTAAGGCTTGAAAAGCCTTAAGTTACCATCAGCCACATCAAATAATTTAATTTCATAATATTAGCAATAATCTTATTTAATATACTTATTTGGACTGACAGTCGTGAAATACTAGTAAAAGGCTCTCTCTGAATGCCTGTAAATATGTTTCTACAGCAAGGAGAATGGTGTCTGGAAGATGTCAATCACACCATTCTCCCTTGCAGACAGTAATCAATCATCTCCGTACTGTAGCATACTTTAACACACATTTTGAAGTGTCAGAGCAGGAAAACCACAGGTGGAACTTATAAATTTAATAGACTGCATTTAATGTCTAACTTGTCGACGAGTTCACAGAAAGCTCTTCAGTGCTGTTATGTTTATTGGTCTGATAATACCGTGTACATGGATGTTAAATACACAGTCGAGTGACCTTGAGTCCAGAGAATATCGCGCACTTTTTTTCCCCAAAAGAAATACTGCAACTAACAAAAAAAAAAAAAAAAAGGGTAAACAACGTTAGTGAAGAAGCGGGACTTTCTTTTCACAACACATTGAGTCTGTAGTTTTATGACATATGTGTTTTCTTTTACTCCAACTACCCAAAGCCGACAGGGTCTTCTCTAAAACACCTGGATCATTTGGCCATTGCGGTATAAATATACATTTTCCTGCATTAGAGTCACAAATGAGCAGGTGTTACAGAAAGCACCTCGTATAAACGAAACATTCTTCAACTTTTTCGTCGCCTGGCAGCAAAAGATACAACTCCCCCTCCACCAGTAAGTAGACTGAGACATAAGCTAGCTCGCAGCGTAGCTAACACTTAGGACGACAAGATACTAGCCACTTTTCCGACGCAGTATGCGTTCTAACATTACGACGAACCTGAACACAACCGTTGCTCCGCAGAAATTAATGTTAAAATACATGTGTAAATTCACTGACATTCAAATTGTGCTTTGACGCGAATGGGTGCCTTTCGTTGGCAGGTAGTGAAACTGCTATTAAGCTAACTTTACTTCTGTAAAGCAGCGCGCTAAACCAACTCATGTTAGCTAGGTATCAATTTAAGTAGCTAACTAGCTTTCCAATAGCCTCAGAAGCTTTCCATTAGCTTCTGAGGCCTAAACTAGCATAGCCGCTATTCATTCCCGTGCCAACTTACCGGTGCCGTTCCCGGGACGGTCAAGCTTGAGGATGTCCCGGAGATGCTGGGTCGCACCCTCAATATCAATATTAGAATTGGACGCCATAGGTGAGGGAAAGGGGAGACTGGGTTAATTTAGGGGAGAGAATAATTTCTTGATTGATGCGATGCTGTCAGTGTTCACTTCGTTCACCCCGTTCACCCAGAGCAACCGTCTAAACTTCCGTTGTGTCCGCGCCGTAGGTACCGACTTGTCTATGTGTCAGGTCATTGGTTCCCACCTCAAATTCTGATGAAGTTTACAAATAATATACACTACAAGGCATAATGCCGCCCTCCACAGTCAGTAAAACTGATTTTTAGACATTTAAACTTCTTATCTGATACTTAACATTGTGTTTCCCCTTTTATCATTTTTTGAATTTATCGTTTGCTCTTTAGTAATTTTATCGGCAGCTTCATAACCTACAACTCCTATGTGTTCTGGCTCCCACAAAATTCCAACTAGACATACACTTAAAAACATGACATTATGACACTGACATTTACATGAATGAGTATATACACATGAACGAATGAAATTAAAGATGAACCTCAACCCAATGTTATTGTAAAATTTTATTTAATTCTTTATGTTGCCATATTAATGTCCAAAGAGAAGCAAGCTGGTTTACACTCAAAAATAAGTTGTTTCCATTTGCTTCATTTTGGATGCCGATAGGCTCCTCACTCAGGCCCCCTGGTGGCACAGAATTTTTTTACCGTATATCAAGGGCGTCTGTCCATTACTTTTTCAACACCTGTGTAGGTTCAGACTCATTAGCATGTCAGGTGACTGGCTCCTAATTCCAGACCTGAACTAGTGAGGTGTCCTCCACTCATTGATTCTGAAACTGTTCAACAAATGGAACCAATGCAATCATCACAGTTAGTAAGTACAAAATTTAATCAACAAAACACTGCTGCACCTTTTGACGAAATATTGTTTTCACTGAAGTGATGACTATCTGCTGTTTCAACATATGGATCATACCGATGCTAACAGTATGAAACATTTCTGTCCCATACAATAAGAACTTTGGCTTGGGTCATATACTCTGTAGTAGTGCTTTGGTTCTACTTGAAGTTGTTTAACAGTCATAGAGGAAAATACTACTGCAAAATACTGTAAGGTGGCAACAATATGTACGATAAACAGGGGTAACATTCTAAAATCAACTTCTCTTACAGGTCCTCAACTCATGGTGTCTAAGTATCAATCCAACAGTGCACTTTTCCCCCAATTTAAAATCTGTATACATCATAAATCACTGGGATAATTTTTATGTAAGGTAGCATGAGGCAAAGGATTGCCCTGACAATAAATTCAGAGTCAATAGCCCTGTGGCTTTATGGATGAAAATAATAAATAAGAAATACTGAAGAAACTGTATTTCATGTGGATCGGTTTAGTCTGGCTGATACCTGATCCACTCATAATACGGTCAGTAATGGCCCAATACAGATCGAGTGAACCTATTGCTGACATGTATTTATTTTACAATTTTCTCAATCAACTAGATCACATTAAATATAAACTATAGTATAGTATACTAAAGTATTTTCAGTTTTGCAGCTGATCCTCTGTAGTATGGCCACTCAAACTAATATCTGCAAAAAGCAAAAATATGTACTTATAGTCAACACTTGTATGAACACTCACTTTGAAGAGATAAATGAAGGACTGGGAAAACAATTAGCCAAAGAGAATGATATGGAGACAAAGCCACACTAGTAAGAAAAAAAGTCCAGGTTTTATTGTGTATCGTGGCTGTAGTCCATGTTAACTGCCAGACGTGTTAGAGAGGAAGAAAGGAGATTGAGAGACAGAAAGACAGAGAGACAGAAAGATAGAGAGAGAGATAAAGAAAGATAATATGCAAGATCAGAGCCAATCACACAGCAAGGTCAAACTTCATGTACTCCATGATTCTTTGGTTTGCAAGAGCAAAACCTGCTATGAGAATGAATCATGGCAAAGTTAACAACCGTGTAAAGGAATATAAATCTCAGTTAAACACACTAAGGCAAGCTAAAGTAAACACACAAGTGGCATCTAAAAACAAATTACAACACAAGAAGTCAGAACTTAAGAAGCCGACTCTGGACCTGAACATGGAGCTACAAACCAGTCAACAACAGTGCTAACAGAACTGAGTTGACAACAGTGGAGTCAACAATAGAGTACAATGGGTTAGAACAGAGTAAAGAAGGGTGAAGAGCAGAGCAGAGAATGAGTTAATGGCGTCGGTCAGCTGTTTTGTCTTCCTGGTGGCTTGAGTGTAGATATTGTAATGAGGGGCTCCCAGCGTCATGCATATCAGCAGAGTGGCAGACAGGGGCATCTGATTGGTCGGCCGGCTCTCAGCAAAGAAACACATCGCAGTTCTACTGGCTGGGGTGGTCTGAAAACCCACCTGGATGAGGTTCAGTGATTGACATCTAGAATCCGGTGTTTGCTTGTTTGTCAAACAGGCATACATGAGACAGCAGGAGGGAGGGATGAGTGTTCTGTCTTCTCTCCATCCTCAACTCCTCCCTCCCTTCCCTCCATACTTCACACGGTGCCCTTCACTATGGCTGCCCCTGCCCACCAGAGTGGGAAGGGGGCTTAGCCAAAGTTGTGAATGGCCAGCCTGAACATGTCATTGGTGCACACCCATGCATCGTTAATGTTCTTGAGGATGAAACTCTGATGAAAACCCATGATAGGGTCATCATCTGCCTGCAGATGCACACAGACAGAAGAGGTTCAGGACAAAGAGCATGCTGGAAATACTGACTGAAGCAGCCATCACATGGACACTAAAGGAACCTAAATAATGTGTCTTTTGCCTCAAGTTTTTCTGCGCACATTTTCTTTCTGACTCAGTAAAAGAGAGAGAAGAAAACTGTTATTGGAGGGGATAATACCAACTGCCATATCGTTACATATAACAGTTTCCTATACATTCAGTTGTATTAGGTACACCTACCTCCAACTAATGCAGCAGTCCTACAATAAATCCTCCCTTAATGAAGGTTATACTGTTCAGTTTTTGTTGAAATTGTTGGCTATTTTAGAGGTAGTTTGTGGTGCTGTTGTACTGTACTGCATTATATAGAGAGGCGTTTCTGTTATTTAGCCCATCCTCCTCATTGATATAAACAGGGTGGACAAAAATAATAAACACCCTTTCAGTATAATTCAATGCAGTTCACCAGCACCACAAATTGGAGCCTCCAAAATGTTACAAGTTACAACACAGACTGAACATACTGACCTTCATGACAGGAAGATTTATTGCAGGGCTATTGTACTAGATTTTAGCTGCATGTACCTAATACATTGAGTCTGTGCATTTGTGTAGATTTTGTAACAGCAAGAAATTGAACAAATCACTGTAACAGTAACTGAGAATCTGGGAAGAGGAGGAGTTGGTGTCCCTCTGCTAGCCAGTGTTGTACAAAGGCTTCTCCACCTGTGCGTAGATGGATATTATTTAAGATGTGTTGTAGAGTCAGAAGCATGAAACCAAAAGGTGCTTTTCTGGGCAAGTCAAGCACCTGAGTACATAGATATATCTGGAATTCTTTTTCTTCATTATATACGTACAATGCAGAAAATTTCACGGGAGTATACAAAACGTTGCTTGGTCATAAATTTTACTTTTAAATGAACAGTAATTAGATCCTAATAAGATGATTTGATAGTATGGTAACAGAAATTATTTGAAACACGGGTACACACATGAATGACCTCATTTACTTTAGAAGATTCTGGATAAGACATGAATGATGGTACTTACTTTTAGCTGTCCTACAACCATACTCAAAATGCAGCAGTCTGGAGTTGGCTGGTGGTCCTGCGCTGTTATACTATGCGCTATTTTTGTGAAGGGGAGACTCTGGCACAAACACAGAGGAGAAAAAAAGAAAAAAAAGAAAAAAGGAAAAAAAAAAAAACACAGTAGGAAAATTAACACAGGTATATAAGACACAAATTCAAAAACAAATCAAAACAGTTACCCAGAAATCTTCTAATTTATCTTTAACTATTCATTCAATCATTAAAACTTGAGAGAAACAGTAATATAATTGTCACTGAACACACACACACACACACACACACACACACACACTTGCACTATGGTTCCAAAAGGTTGAGGAGAACTCTGATTGCTGACTGCTGTCTGTATACACAGATTCTATAGTAACGGATTAGGGGTCGCCCACCACCTATTACATATTACCTTTGTACATAGCAATAAATTACTAAATAAACTCACAGTGAGTTTCTCAACAATTGCTCTTTTTCCCTGGAACTGTTGTCCTTCCCACGTAAGGCATGAGGCATCAATCTGTGTTGAGCAAAAACAGAGATGGGTTATTACCACACTAATTCATGTTTTGCGCTTTTTCTTAGTTATACTGTGAATAAAAAAGGCCTAATGATGAGATAGTGGGCTTACTAGATTTTTTTTATTTAATCAGCAAGCTCATTCAAATTTAAGAAAATAAAAAAATAAAATAAATAAATGGTAATTTTTTCCCTCGAAAAATAAACGTAACAGAAATATACACAGCATGCTTTGGGCTATTATAGAACCCTTAAGACTGCAATTAATGTTTATTCTTGTTAATCTGCTGATTCATTTTTTCGGTCTAACATATCGAAAATGGTACGAAATACCCATTACAAAGAAGCTGGAACCAAGAATACTTACCATTTTGCTTAAAAAAATGACAAACGTTTAAACGACTAGCAAAACATGATTATATTTCAGTTGTTCAACTAATAGATTAACAGACAAATTGCTTCAGCTCTAAATGCCTTTGGCAGTGCTGTGTGCTATTTTATCCTTTTCATCTATACTTGAAGCCAGGTTATTATCCATACAAGTTAACTTCAGATGGTAACATCAAAATCTGC